>NW_028254559.1:0-13436 GCF_964263255.1 Lissotriton vulgaris
TGGCGTAACAAAACTTGAGAGGACCCCCCTGCAAAGTACATGGAGGGGCTTCCTCCGATGCCAGTCAAGAGCTCTCAGTCCAAGGTATCGAGGGGGCCTCAGGGAGCTCTATGTTATGCCACTGTTATTTTTGCATTTGTCACCCGAGTGGGACGGGTATGCTCAGACGTGAGTCCCGTGCTCTCCATGCCACTGGAATCAAGCTATCCTGGCTGATGAGGGCTGAAGATGTCCAAAGATGCTTGTTTCCTGTCCAGGGAGGACCTGGCTTGGAAGTTCCGGTTGGACTGTTCCCATGGGGCACAGGGTCAAGACTGATTTGAATATGGCTGGGTTCAAACCGGAATGGCATGGTGAGCAAAAAAACTAGGGATTTAGGCCCAGATCTCTGTACTGTTGTGAATGTATGACATTGTTCTGCATTCTGTCCATCAACTGTTGTTTTTGCATTTGGGGGCCCCCCTCCGATGCCAGTCAGGAGCTCTCAGGCCAAGGTACTGAGCTGAGGGTGCCTCCGGGAGCTCTATGTTACGCGACCGCACCAGCACAGGCAGAGAGCTGAAAATGTGCTATATAACGTTAAATATGGCACATTCCTGCCCTCTCCCTTTCACATAGCGCAGCAAGCCACCTGCATTGCATTGGGTGAATTGCTGATAAATTTGACCCTTTGTGATTAATGTAATTTCAGGACTTGTGATGCTTTTGTGATATGGCACGATACATACATACCAATTATAGTAAAGCAAACACATTTTTAATGTGACATTCATTTTATGTGATATGTTTCCACACACTTTTTTTGTTTGATACATTTTGCTTAATTATCGCTTTTGAAGGAAGTTCTTCTCTTTAGATGTGACATTGACGCGTCTTATTGTTATTTGTTATTTGTTGTTTTCTTGTTGGTTTCCTAATTAGCATTCTTTTGAAATGGCTTGTTTTCAAGGGGAATTTGTTTCAAGTGGATTTTTTCCTTTTGACAACAACCACGGAATGAAAACATCATTGTCTATTTAATGAGAGCCTCCCTGAGGCCAGTGTAAACCAAAGTTACAGAAGCAGGGATGTGCGGATAGGCATAAGGCAGAGATGATTCCTGCTGAAGTAATAGCACTCAAAGCTCAACCTTGGCTGGAGTTACGGATGGATGAGCGAAGTCAAAGCCAAAACACGGTGTAAATGGTGTTAAGTCAAAAGATTGTGCAAAAAATATTGTATGGACAAAACATTGTGTCAAGAACGTTGAGAACAAAAATATTGTGAAGGTCAGTTTCTATAGGTAAGCAAAGTTTTACTATATATTTTATATATATATAACCCCGAGACTTTCAGGATAGGAAAGGACTGGAGCACCCCACCAGTTTTGAAAATGTTGTGAAGATTCATCAACCGGCGCCAAAGTCATTCCAAATATAATGGTGCAGATATATAAATAAATATATGTATATATATATATATAGATATTTATATATATATATATATATATATATATATATATATATTTATATATATATATATATATATATATATCTATATATATATATATACATATATATATGTATGCCTATATACACACACACACACACACATATATATATATATATATATATATATATATATATATATATGTACATATATATATGTATATAGACATACATATATATATGCATAGATATATATATATATAAAAATCTATATATATATATATAAATATCTCTATATCTATATATATATATATATATATATATATATATATATATATATATATATATATATATTCACTGAAAAAACCATAGGTTTCACACCAGTTATAGTTAGCTGGAAATTTTACTGATATAAAACCATTGAAATTCCCACGTTATAGTTAGTCGGACTCACTATAACTTGCGCGTGCAATGCACTGCTGATGACATCACATATTACATCACTCATGACATGGTCAGTGACATCACTCATGACATCACTGATGACACCATCCTTGTGACACACTGACAGACCTCCTTTCACTATAATGTAACCCATGAAACACATATTCAAAAATAGAAACTAATATTTTCAAAAAAGTGGATATACCCATACCAGTTACAACAATCAATTCAGTAATACCACCATCTAATACACATCCACTCATGTGTATGTATATGGGTTATTTGATATTATTATTAGTATCAGTATGAGTGTCTATATGGTTTGGTGGGGGTATTACTTAGCACATAGATGCATGAGTGACTGACTCTTTGTTTGTATGTGTTTTGAAGACAGCATATGTACAGGACTGTATGGGTGGATGAGTGTCTATATGTGTTTGTTAGTGAGTGAATGACTGTCTCACTAGTGTCTTTATCAGTAACTACATATGTTTTAATCTAGTATATGTGAATATTGATGTATATAAGTGAGTATATGTGAGAGTAAGAGATTGTAAGAGTTCCTGTTTAAATAAATATGTGTTTCTATAAGTGATTGTTTAAGAGAATAAATATGTGTATTTTTAAATAGAAGTAAGGTGGAAGTGTGTGTATAACTCTATATTCAAATAAATGGATGTCCAATAGTTTATTTGCACGTGAGAATATGTGTGTCAGTAACTTTTGGATGAATGTCGGTGTGTAACAGGATGTATAGGTGTATCACTTCATATGATGAGTGAGTATATGTATGAGTGACTATATAGAACTGTTGGTGAATGAGTGGATGTGTATATAGATAGTGGAATTACTGAATTGCTTGTTGTAACTGATATAGGTATCTCCATTTTTTAAAAAATTTCAGTTTCTATTTTTGAATATGTGTCTCAAGGGTTACATTATAGTGAAAGAAGGTCTGTCACTATGTCACAAGGATGGTGTCATGAGTGATGTCACTGACCATGTCATGAGTGATGTAATATGTGATGTCATCAGCAGTGCATTGCACGCGCAAGTTATAGTGAGTCCGACTAACTATAACGTGGGAATTTCAATGGTTTTATATCAGTAAAATTTCCAGCTAACTATAACTGGTGTGAAACCTATGGTTTTTTCAGTGAATTTAATAGGTTTTTTAAATGCTAATTCCTAACTATAACTGGTGTGAAACCTATGGTTTTTTCAGTGAATTTCATAGGTTTTTTAAATGCTAATTCCTAACTATAACTGGTGTGAAACCTATGGTTTTTTCAGTGAATTTCATAGGTTTTTTAAATGCTAATTCCTTTGTATATCGAGTTTCTAACCTTTTTTTTTTTTACAATTTGCTGTTTTTTTTTTAAGTATTCATTTTTTTTTTATAATTTTTTTCTTTTGCGCTCTGGGTGCGCGCTCCGGGAAGCTTTCAGCTAAGCTCTCCTGTAAGCTTCTCCGAGAGCTCATCTGAAAGCGCACCCAGAGCGCAACTGTCGTTCGTGAAAAAAAAATATGAATGAAAAGTTAATAATAATGCAAAACATTTCGTACCATACAAATAAAATTGGTTTTTTTTAATATGGAAAATGATTATGCATTTCTATAAAAGATTGATGACGTCACTTCGGCGCGCAACGTAAGTGCCCTCGGAAGCGCATACGTGCGCGGCGCCTAAACGCACGGAAAAGCGCCTACGATCGCGCCACATTTGCGCCCCGGAAGCGCCTACGATCGCGCTGCGTAAACGCACCCGGAAGTGCTCCGGAGCGCGCAGCGTAAACGCGTCGGGTCATGTGACCCTAAAATAACACTTTTCATTGGTTGCTAACAGTTTTTTTTTACAATGAATGAAATCCCCACCCATTTCCTTCACTTCTTCTTTCACTTTTGTGACTGAAAGACCTGCCTTTTTTGCTGCTCCATATTCCTGGATTCATCATGGCTGCCAGACCATCCAGCAGTGAAGATGACTCCAATGATTTCATTGATGAAGAGCCTCCTACCCCAAAGGTGAAGGAACATTTCATCTGGAAATTTTTTAAGTTTCCAGCAGGCCAGAAGAAGGTGAATGCACCAAAAGTAGAGTGCAGGATCTGCAAACAGGTCCTGTCACGGGGTAACCCCCCAAAAAAATACTCTTTTGGCAACTTCACCATGATTCGCCATGTGGAGAGGAGGCACCCCCAGAATTTTGCCCGGGAAAGTGTCAGGGCTCTGGCACAAGAGGTTCCCAGAGATGGGGCCTCTACATCAACAGGAGGAGCAACTTCTTCTGGAAGAGAACAATCTCAGGGGCAGGTAGCAAACATTCAACCTGCATTCAACCATGGGCTCGTCAGATGCAGATACTGCAATCAACTCCTCACCTATGGGGAGCAAAGTGTCCTGCTCATGGTTCGGGCATTGGAGAACCATCACTGCCCTTCCCACCCCTAATTTTTTTCTTTTCTTTTTGCTCCTGTTGAGCAGTTTCTATTCCCTGTTTTTGTTCCTGTTCAGTTAAAAGAAGAAAACCAAAAGTTCTTTTCAGAACTACCTCCAATTCTCATCAAAGAGCTATAATCTTAAAAAATGAAGAGTAAGTGAAATATAGTGCATTGATAATTGAAAGGAGAATGAGTAAGAAAGAACAGAAAGGTATGAGAGGTGAAAGGAAGTGAAGTAGGAGGAATGAAAGAAGGTGAGTGTTAGAAAAGAAAGTTATGACACAGTGAATAAACTGGAGGCCTCATTTCTGAAAAGTGACGCATCGCTACGTGAAAATAGCGATGCGTCACTTTTCTGGACGCACTCCTTATGACATTCCAGATATGTCATATTTAATATATGACTAATCAATTCGCAAGGAGTTACAGATATGTCAGTATTTCTGACATATCTGTAAACACAAAAGTAACGCATTGCAGGAGTGCGTCACAAAAGTGACGCAACTCCAGTAATGTGTCCTTTCACATGGAAAAAGCACCATGTGAAAGGTTTGCTGTGAAGCAGGCGCAAGATTTTGGCGCAACTGCATCCTAAAAGTGACGCACTGCGTCATTATTACCAAGCTTTTTGCAAGGAACACCCCCTCTGCATGCATTATACCTGACACTATTTTTTAAAAAGTGACGCATCTAGGTACATGGGTCACTTTTTAAAACTCTGCGCCATATTGTATCTGCATCAGGTATAATGTATGCAGAGGGGGCAATCCCTCGCAAAAAGCTTGGTAATAACAACGTACTGAAATCTATGAGATTTCTCTGCGTCACTTTTAGGATGCTATTGCGTCAAAATCTTGCGCCGGCCTCGCATTACGTTTATGTTTACAGATATGTCAGAAATACTGACGTATCTGTAACTCCTTGCAACATGATTCGTCATACATTAAATATGACACATCTGGAATGTCATAAGGACTGTGGACAGAAAAGTGACGCATCACACCAGCAGTGTAATAAAATGTGCCTCGTTGCACTATATTTAAAGGATGCAACAGCATCCTAAAAGTGACGCAGTGAAATCTCAAACATTTCACTGCGTCGCTATTACAAAGCTTTTAGTGGGAGAACACCCCCTCTGCATGCATTATACCTCACGCAGATATAATGTGGCGCTTGATTTTAAAAAGTGACCCATCTACCTAGATACCTCACTTTTTAAATATAACGCAACGAGGCACATTTTTTTACACCACTGGTGCGATGCGTCACTTTTCTGTGCGCACTCCTTATGACATTCCAAGTAATGCATTGCTGGAGTGCGTCACAAAAGTGACGCAACTCCAGTAATGTGTCCTTTCAAATGGGGAAAGCAGCATGTGAAAGGTCTTGCCTCAGTCTAACACCTGCTGTAAAGCAGGCACAAGATTTTGACGCAACAGCATCCTAAAACTGACGCAGTGAAATCTCAAAGATTTCACTGCGTCGCTATTACAAAGCTTTTTGCGGGAGAACACCCCCTCTGCATGCATTATACCTGACGCTATTTTTAAAAAGTGACGCATCTAGGTACATGGGTCACTTTTTAAAACTCTGCGCCATATTGTATCTGCATCAGGTATAATGTATGCAAAGGGGGCATTCCCCCGCAAAAAGCTTGGTAATAACGACGTACTGAAATCTATAAGATTTCTCTGCGTCACTTTTAGGATGCTGTTGCGTCAAAATCTTGCACCTGCCTCGCATCACTTTTATGTTTACAGATATGTCAGAAATACTGACGTATCTGTAACTCCTTGCAACATGATTCGTCATACATTAAATATGACACATCAGGAATGTCATAAGGAGTGCGCACAGAAAAGTGACGCATAACACCAGCAGTGTAATAAAATGTACCTCGTTGCACTATATTTAAAAAGTGACGCATCTAGATAGATGCGTCACTTTTTAAATATTGCATAACAATGCGCATTTTTTTACACCGCTGGTGCGTCACAAAAATTGACGCACAGGAAGCGCAAAACTAACAGCGCAAGGCCTTCATAAATATGGTCCTGGATTTTCCCCGTGCTTCGCCGGTGCGCGTACCATGCGCTTCCCCCGCGCAAAACGAAAAAAAAATTTTAATGCCCTGCAGGACCCTATTTTAGTCCCTACATCAAACCTAGGGGGTCAAAGGGGGTCTACTCTTCCCCCTTATGGTCATTTGCCCCTTTTTTTTTCAAACCCCTTGTGTCTCGATTTTACCGAGACACAAGATGGCGGCCGCTCCACACTGTTTAGAATGTTTACAGACAACTGAGAGCCAATCAGCTTCCTGCGCGCAAGTCGCGTGTCGCGCCTGGAGCGCACTCCGGTGCGCGCACGGGAGAGCGCCTATAGATATATATATTTTTTTGAACCTAAATTACTCAAAATCCACTGGAGCACATATCTTGAGACATAGCAAAGGCACATCGGGCTACCAGTCCCTACAATTTTGCCAAGTTTCGTGGAAATCCATTCAGCCGTTCGGGCTAAAAGTGAAATCGACCGCCCTATGGAAATTAACATGGGGAAAACGCGTTTTGGGACCCCCCTTTTATCTTGGCCCCCGCTTAACGTATCCCCCCCAAACTTTCAGGGAAGGACCGGAACCCCGCGAGGCCATTTTCAGGAAATTTTCAGGCAGATTCGTCAACCGGCGCCAAAGTTATTCCAAATAGAATTTTGAGATTTAACATTGAAAAAAATCCTAACTATAACTACCTACTGGCGACCGCCAGTAGGTAATATATATATATATATATATATATATATACATTTATTTATATATCTGCACCATTATATTTGGAATGACTTTGGCGCCGGTTGATGAATCTTCACAACATTTTCAAAACTGGTGGGGTGCTCCAGTCCTTTCCTATCCTGAAAGTCTCGGGGTTATTCGTCAAGTGGGGGCCAAGAAAAAAGGGGGTCCCAAAACGTGATTTCCACATGCAATTTTCCATAGGAACGTTTAATCGCAGCTACAGCCTGAACTGCTGAACAGAATTACACCAAATTCGGCAGAAAGGGAGACCTTGGTTCAGAGCCATGCCTTTTTGTTAAGTGGTGTAAATCTGTTCAGTAGTTTTTTTAGATATTTAAAAAAAAATACATACATATCTTGGCGGAGCCTAACCACACATCTCATCGTGAGAACTGATTGGCTGTTAGCACTTCATCCAAGAAGTGTTGGCAGCCATCTTGGGACCAATATACATGATAGCACCTCATTAAAAGGCACTGCAGTTAATAGAAGGTTTTAAGACTTTAGTTACATTATAAATCATTTGTTGATGGTACCATACTCATTTTAGGAATTGTGGTGTGTTCTAAGGGGATTTTACCATGTGAAAAAGCCTTCTGCTGGGATATCATGAATCATGTTTGAGAGAAAACTCTTTTCTCATGCTTTTTGATTAGAAGTTTAAAAGGTGATCTATAAGCTAAACTGAGAGCTTAATTTCTGTAAATTCACATTATCTTTCTCAGTCATGTGTGAATGAAATCTGACATTCCCAGTAAAATATGAACATCCAACAAGGACAGAGGCTATCAGTTGATTACTTTGTGTTCTACTGCAGCTTCCCAAGGTGTTCTACAGAACAACTAGACCGCTAACAGTCCTACGTATGACAAACGTATGGCACACCTGAAGCCATCTTGATTGGAATAAAGTGGTAATTCTTAAAACATTTAATTTAAAAAGGAACAAAATGAGGGGGTTCATTTTGTCATAGAAAGTATGATTAGTGCGGCAGAAAGAAAAATTAGGGCACATTTTGAGTGACTTCTCAAATCCTCTTCTATTTCATTAAAACATTCTGACATGCAGACTAAAACATTGACTTTCAATATCAGCATCAGCCTTCCCTGGTGAGCAGTAGCTTTTCTACAGCAATCTAATAAGCAACTAGAGTGCTAACATTCTGAAATTAATGGCAAATGTGTGACACATCTGAATGAGTTCTTGATGGAATCAAAGTAAAAAACTGAAAGTATTTTTTACTGAGGAGACTGTAGTATATGAGGAATTTAGGAAAACTCATAATGAATAAGTCTCCCAAGATGGCCACCAGAGACAAAAGAGCCCAAATGTAGCACAAATATCACCCAGATGTAGCCCAAGTATAGCCCAATGACAGAATGTCCCAGAGTGTTCTACAGAACAACTAGAGAGCTAACAGTCTTACTTATTACATAAGTATGGCACACCTGAAGCCATCTTGATTGGAATAAAGTGGTAACACTTAAAACATTTAATTAGCAAAGGAACACAATGAAGGGGTTCATTTTGCCATAGACATTATGATTAGTGCTGCAGAAAGAAAAATTAGGGACAAAATTACAAAAAACAATTTGATGGACAGAATGTAGATCAATGTCTTACATTCACCCCAGTACAAGGATCTGGGCCTAAATCCATCGTTTTTTGCACTCCACACCACCCTGGGTCAGATAATGGCTTTATGCAAATCAGCTCTGACCCTGTGCCCCATGGGAACAGTCCAGTCCGAACTACAACAGCCATATCTTTCCCAGGCCGGAATCAAGCATCCGAGGACCGGACCGGTTTCGAGGTAACACCTCTCATCAGCCCGGCTAGCTTGACTCCAGTGGTGTGGAGGCTCTGGGACCCACGTCTGAGCTACCCCAGTACACTCAGGGAGAAAATTACAAAAAACAATTTGATGGACAGAATGTAGATCAATGTCTTACATTCACCCCAGTACAAGGATCTGGGCCTAAATTCATCGTTTTTTGCACTCCACACCACCCTGGGTCAGATAATGGCTTTATGCAAATCAGCTCTGACCCTGTGCCCCATGGGAACAGTCCAGTCCGAACTATAACAGCCATATCTTTCCCAGACCAGAATCAAGCATCCGAGGACCGGACCGGTTTCGAGGTAACACCTCTCATCAGCCCGGCTAGCTTGACTCCAGTGGTGTGGAGGCTCTGGGACCCACGTCTGAGCTACCCCAGTACACTCAGGGAGAAAATTACAAAAAACAATTTGATGGACAGAATGTAGATCAATGTCTTACATTCACCCCAGTACAAGGATCTGGGCCTAAATTCATCGTTTTTTGCACTCCACACCACCCTGGGTCAGATAATGGCTTTATGCAAATCAGCTCTGACCCTGTGCCCCATGGGAACAGTCCAGTCCGAACTATAACAGCCATATCTTTCCCAGACCAGAATCAAGCATCCGAGGACCGGACCGGTTTCGAGGTAACACCTCTCATCAGCCCGGCTAGCTTGACTCCAGTGGTGTGGAGGCTCTGGGACCCACGTCTGAGCTACCCCAGTACACTCAGGGAGAAAATTACAAAAAACAATTTGATGGACAGAATGTAGATCAATGTCTTACATTCACCCCAGTACAAGGATCTGGGCCTAAATCCATTGTTTTTTGCACTCCACACCACCCTGGGTCAGATAATGGCTTTATGCAAATCAGCTCTGACCCTGTGCCCCATGGGAACTGTCCAGTCTGAACTACAACAGCCATATCTTTCCCAGACCGGAATCAAGCATCCGAGGACCGGACCGGTTTCGAGGTAACACCTCTCATCAGCCCGGCTAGCTTGACTCCAGTGGTGTGGAGGCTCTGGGACCCACGTCTGAGCTACCCCAGTACACTCAGGGAGAAAATTACAAAAAACAATTTGATGGACAGAATGTAGATCAATGTCTTACATTCACCCCAGTACAAGGATCTGGGCCTAAATCCATCGTTTTTTGCACTCCACACCACCCTGGGTCAGATAATGGCTTTATGCAAATCAGCTCTGACCCTGTGCCCCATGGGAACAGTCCAGTCCGAACTACAACAGCCATATCTTTCCCAGGCCGGAATCAAGCATCCGAGGACCGGACCGGTTTCGAGGTAACACCTCTCATCAGCCCGGCTAGCTTGACTCCAGTGGTGTGGAGGCTCTGGGACCCACGTCTGAGCTACCCCAGTACACTCAGGGAGAAAATTACAAAAAACAATTTGATGGACAGAATGTAGATCAATGTCTTACATTCACCCCAGTACAAGGATCTGGGCCTAAATTCATCGTTTTTTGCACTCCACACCACCCTGGGTCAGATAATGGCTTTATGCAAATCAGCTCTGACCCTGTGCCCCATGGGAACAGTCCAGTCCGAACTATAACAGCCATATCTTTCCCAGACCAGAATCAAGCATCCGAGGACCGGACCGGTTTCGAGGTAACACCTCTCATCAGCCCGGCTAGCTTGACTCCAGTGGTGTGGAGGCTCTGGGACCCACGTCTGAGCTACCCCAGTACACTCAGGGAGAAAATTACAAAAAACAATTTGATGGACAGAATGTAGATCAATGTCTTACATTCACCCCAGTACAAGGATCTGGGCCTAAATCCATTGTTTTTTGCACTCCACACCACCCTGGGTCAGATAATGGCTTTATGCAAATCAGCTCTGACCCTGTGCCCCATGGGAACTGTCCAGTCTGAACTACAACAGCCATATCTTTCCCAGACCGGAATCAAGCATCCGAGGACCGGACCGGTTTCGAGGTAACACCTCTCATCAGCCCGGCTAGCTTGACTCCAGTGGTGTGGAGGCTCTGGGACCCACGTCTGAGCTACCCCAGTACACTCAGGGAGAAAATTACAAAAAACAATTTGATGGACAGAATGTAGATCAATGTCTTACATTCACCCCAGTACAAGGATCTGGGCCTAAATCCATCGTTTTTTGCACTCCACACCACCCTGGGTCAGATAATGGCTTTATGCAAATCAGCTCTGACCCTGTGCCCCATGGGAACAGTCCGAACTACAACAGCCATATCTTTCCCAGACCGGAATCAAGCATCCGAGGACCGGACCGGTTTCGAGGTAACACCTCTCATCAGCCCGGCTAGCTTGACTCCAGAGGTGTGGAGGCTCTGGGACCCACGTCTGAGCTACCCCAGTACACTCAGGTAGAAAATTACAAAAAACAATTTGATGGACAGAATGTAGATCAATGTCTTACATTCACCCCAGTACAAGGATCTGGGCCTAAAACCATCGTTTTTTGCACTCCACACCACCCTGGGTCAAATAATGGCTTCATGCAAATCAGCTCTGACCCTGTGTCCCATGGGAACAGTCCAGTCCGAACTACAACAGCCATATCTTTCCCAGACCGGAATCAAGCATCCGAGGACTGGACCGGTTTCGAGGTTACACCTCTCATCAGCCCGGCTAGCTTGACTCCAGTGGTGTGGAGGCTCTGGGACCCACGTCTGAGCTACCCCAGTACACTCAGGGAGAAAATTACAAAAAACAATTTGATGGACAGAATGTAGATCAATGTCTTACATTCACCCCAGTACAAGGATCTGGGCCTAAATCCATCGTTTTTTGCACTCCACACCACCCTGGGTCAGATAATGGCTTTATGCAAATCAGCTCTGACCCTGTGCCCCATGGGAACAGTCCAGTCCGAACTACAACAGCCATATCTTTCCCAGACCGGAATCAAGCATCCGAGGACCGGACCGGTTTCGAGGTAACACCTCTCATCAGCCTGGCTAGCTTGACTCCAGTGGTGTGGAGGCTCTGGGACCCACGTCTGAGCTACCCCAGTACACTCAGGGAGAAAATTACAAAAAACAATTTGATGCACAGAATGTAGATCAATGTCTTACATTCACCCCAGTACAAGGATCTGGGCCTAAATCCATCGTTTTTTGCACTCCACACCACCCTGGGTCAGATAATGGCTTTAGGCAAATCAGCTCTGACCCTGTGCCCCATGGGAACAGTCCAGTCCGAACTACAAAAGCCATGTCCTTCCCAGAACGGAATCAAGCATCCGAGGACCGGACCTGTTTCGAGGTAACACCTCTCATCAGCCCGGCTAGCTTGACTCGAAGTGGTGTGGAGTGCCTGGGACCCACGTCTGGGCATCCCCAGCGCACTTAGGGCGGCAATTGCAAAAACAACAAGTGATGGACTGAATGTGGATCAATGTCACACATTCCCCCAGTCAAAAGATCTGGGCCCAAATCCATCGTTTTTTTGCACTCCACACCACCCTGGGTTAGACAATGGCGATATGCAAATCAGCTCTGACCCTGTTGCCCCATGGGAACAGTCCAGTCCGAACTACAAAAGCCATGTCCTTCCCAGAACAGATCTTTTGACTGGGGGAGTGTGTCACATTGATCCACATTCAGTCCATCACTTGTTGTTTTTGAAAGAAAAATTAGGGCACACTTTGACTTCTCAAATCCTCTTCTATTTCATTAAAAAAATCTGACATGCAGAATGAAACAAGCACTTTGAATACCAGCAGCAGACTTCCCGGGTGAGCAGTAACTTTACTACAGTGATCTAATGAGCAACTAGAGTGCTAACATTCGGAATATATGGCAAATGTGTGACACATCTGAAAGCCTTCTTGATGGAACCAAAGTAAACAAGCATTGAAAATGCAATAGGTCTCGCCCTTGTTTAAGTTAAAGCAATTCTGTTTGTAATTAGTTGGCTTTTTAGCTCCGCTTTCATTAATTTTTTTCCAACTTTCATGTACATAACATACATATGTATGCATATATGTATATGTATATGTATGCATGCATGTATATTTGTATTTATATAGATATGTAGATTATATATATGTATATATATATATATATATATATATATATATATATATATATATATATATATATATATATATATATATATATATATATATATTCACTCAAAAAACAATAGGTTTCACACACGTTATAGTTAAAATTAGCATTTAAAAAATCTTTAAAAATTCCCTGAAACAACTGTAGGTTTCACACATGTTATAGTTAGCTAGACATTTCACTCATACAAAACCATTGAAATTCCCCCGTTATAGTTAGTTTAGTTAACTATAACTCACGCGCCCGCAATGCACTGCTGATGACGTCACATATTAAATCACTTATGACATGGTCAGTGACATCAATCATGACATTACTGATGACATCTCAATTGACATCACTGATGACATCACTGATGACATCCTCCTGTGAATGTGTGTCTTTCTAAAAAAAATAAACATTTTTTATATATGTATATCTAAAGGTCTA